>NC_139392.1:0-15000 GCF_054392235.1 Sus scrofa
CCTAACCCTAACCCTAACCCTAACCCTTTTTCTAACCCTAACCCTAACCCTAACCCTAACCCTAACCCTAACCCTAACCCTAACCCTAACCCTAACCCTAACCCTAACCCTAACCCTAACCCTAACCCTAACCCTAACCCTAACCCTAACCCTAACCCTAACCCTAACCCTAACCCTAACCCTAACCCTAACCCTAACCCTAACCCTAACCCTAACCCTAACCCTAACCCTAACCCTAACCCTAACCCTAACCCTAACCCTAACCCTAACCCTAACCCTAACCCTAACCCTAACCCTAACCCTAACCCTAACCCTAACCCTAACCCTAACCCTAACCCTAACCCTAACCCTAACCCTAACCCTAACCCTAACCCTAACCCTAACCCTAACCCTAACCCTAACCCTAACCCTAACCCTAACCCTAACCCTAACCCTAACCCTAACCCTAACCCTAACCCTAACCCTAACCCTAACCCTAACCCTAACCCTAACCCTAACCCTAACCCTAACCCTAACCCTAACCCTAACCCTAACCCTAACCCTAACCCTAACCCTAACCCTAACCCTAACCCTAACCCTAACCCTAACCCTAACCCTAACCCTAACCCTAACCCTAACCCTAACCCTAACCCTAACCCTAACCCTAACCCTAACCCTAACCCTAACCCTAACCCTAACCCTAACCCTAACCCTAACCCTAACCCTAACCCTAACCCTAACCCTAACCCTAACCCTAACCCTAACCCTAACCCTAACCCTAACCCTAACCCTAACCCTAACCCTAACCCTAACCCTAACCCTAACCCTAACCCTAACCCTAACCCTAACCCTAACCCTAACCCTAACCCTAACCCTAACCCTAACCCTAACCCTAACCCTAACCCTAACCCTAACCCTAACCCTAACCCTAACCCTAACCCTAACCCTAACCCTAACCCTAACCCTAACCCTAACCCTAACCCTAACCCTAACCCTAACCCTAACCCTAACCCTAACCCTAACCCTAACCCTAACCCTAACCCTAACCCTAACCCTAACCCTAACCCTAACCCTAACCCTAACCCTAACCCTAACCCTAACCCTAACCCTAACCCTAACCCTAACCCTAACCCTAACCCTAACCCTAACCCTAACCCTAACCCTAACCCTAACCCTAACCCTAACCCTAACCCTAACCCTAACCCTAACCCTAACCCTAACCCTAACCCTAACCCTAACCCTAACCCTAACCCTAACCCTAACCCTAACCCTAACCCTAACCCTAACCCTAACCCTAACCCTAACCCTAACCCTAACCCTAACCCTAACCCTAACCCTAACCCTAACCCTAACCCTAACCCTAACCCTAACCCTAACCCTAACCCTAACCCTAACCCTAACCCTAACCCTAACCCTAACCCTAACCCTAACCCTAACCCTAACCCTAACCCTAACCCTAACCCTAACCCTAACCCTAACCCTAACCCTAACCCTAACCCTAACCCTAACCCTAACCCTAACCCTAACCCTAACCCTAACCCTAACCCTAACCCTAACCCTAACCCTAACCCTAACCCTAACCCTAACCCTAACCCTAACCCTAACCCTAACCCTAACCCTAACCCTAACCCTAACCCTAACCCTAACCCTAACCCTAACCCTAACCCTAACCCTAACCCTAACCCTAACCCTAACCCTAACCCTAACCCTAACCCTAACCCTAACCCTAACCCTAACCCTAACCCTAACCCTAACCCTAACCCTAACCCTAACCCTAACCCTAACCCTAACCCTAACCCTAACCCTAACCCTAACCCTAACCCTAACCCTAACCCTAACCCTAACCCTAACCCTAACCCTAACCCTAACCCTAACCCTAACCCTAACCCTAACCCTAACCCTAACCCTAACCCTAACCCTAACCCTAACCCTAACCCTAACCCTAACCCTAACCCTAACCCTAACCCTAACCCTAACCCTAACCCTAACCCTAACCCTAACCCTAACCCTAACCCTAACCCTAACCCTAACCCTAACCCTAACCCTAACCCTAACCCTAACCCTAACCCTAACCCTAACCCTAACCCTAACCCTAACCCTAACCCTAACCCTAACCCTAACCCTAACCCTAACCCTAACCCTAACCCTAACCCTAACCCTAACCCTAACCCTAACCCTAACCCTAACCCTAACCCTAACCCTAACCCTAACCCTAACCCTAACCCTAACCCTAACCCTAACCCTAACCCTAACCCTAACCCTAACCCTAACCCTAACCCTAACCCTAACCCTAACCCTAACCCTAACCCTAACCCTAACCCTAACCCTAACCCTAACCCTAACCCTAACCCTAACCCTAACCCTAACCCTAACCCTAACCCTAACCCTAACCCTAACCCTAAACCCTAACCCTAACCCTAACCCTAACCCTAACCCTAACCCTAACCCTAACCCTAACCCTAACCCTAACCCTAACCCTAACCCTAACCCTAACCCTAACCCTAACCCTAACCCTAACCCTAACCCTAACCCTAACCCTAACCCTAACCCTAACCCTAACCCTAACCCTAACCCTAACCCTAACCCTAACCCTAACCCTAACCCTAACCCTAACCCTAACCCTAACCCTAACCCTAACCCTAACCCTAACCCTAACCCTAACCCTAACCCTAACCCTAACCCTAACCCTAACCCTAACCCTAACCCTAACCCTAACCCTAACCCTAACCCTAACCCTAACCCTAACCCTAACCCTAACCCTAACCCTAACCCTAACCCTAACCCTAACCCTAACCCTAACCCTAACCCTAACCCTAACCCTAACCCTAACCCTAACCCTAACCCTAACCCTAACCCTAACCCTAACCCTAACCCTAACCCTAACCCTAACCCTAACCCTAACCCTAACCCTAACCCTAACCCTAACCCTAACCCTAACCCTAACCCTAACCCTAACCCTAACCCTAACCCTAACCCTAACCCTAACCCTAACCCTAACCCTAACCCTAACCCTAACCCTAACCCTAACCCTAACCCTAACCCTAACCCTAACCCTAACCCTAACCCTAACCCTAACCCTAACCCTAACCCTAACCCTAACCCTAACCCTAACCCTAACCCTAACCCTAACCCTAACCCTAACCCTAACCCTAACCCTAACCCTAACCCTAACCCTAACCCTAACCCTAACCCTAACCCTAACCCTAACCCTAACCCTAACCCTAACCCTAACCCTAACCCTAACCCTAACCCTAACCCTAACCCTAACCCTAACCCTAACCCTAACCCTAACCCTAACCCTAACCCTAACCCTAACCCTAACCCTAACCCTAACCCTAACCCTAACCCTAACCCTAAACCCTAACCCTAACCCTAACCCTAACCCTAACCCTAACCCTAACCCTAACCCTAACCCTAACCCTAACCCTAACCCTAACCCTAACCCTAACCCTAACCCTAACCCTAACCCTAACCCTAACCCTAACCCTAACCCTAACCCTAACCCTAACCCTAACCCTAACCCTAACCCTAACCCTAACCCTAACCCTAACCCTAACCCTAACCCTAACCCTAACCCTAACCCTAACCCTAACCCTAACCCTAACCCTAACCCTAACCCTAACCCTAACCCTAACCCTAACCCTAACCCTAACCCTAACCCTAACCCTAACCCTAACCCTAACCCTAACCCTAACCCTAACCCTAACCCTAACCCTAACCCTAACCCTAACCCTAACCCTAACCCTAACCCTAACCCTAACCCTAACCCTAACCCTAACCCTAACCCTAACCCTAACCCTAACCCTAACCCTAACCCTAACCCTAACCCTAACCCTAACCCTAACCCTAACCCTAACCCTAACCCTAACCCTAACCCTAACCCTAACCCTAACCCTAACCCTAACCCTAACCCTAACCCTAACCCTAACCCTAACCCTAACCCTAACCCTAACCCTAACCCCTAACCCTAACCCTAACCCTAACCCTAACCCTAACCCTAACCCTAACCCTAACCCTAACCCTAACCCTAACCCTAACCCTAACCCTAACCCCTAACCCTAACCCTAACCCTAACCCTAACCCTAACCCTAACCCTAACCCTAACCCTAACCCTAACCCTAACCCTAACCCTAACCCTAACCCTAACCCTAACCCTAACCCTAACCCTAACCCTAACCCTAACCCTAACCCTAACCCTAACCCTAACCCTAACCCTAACCCTAACCCTAACCCTAACCCTAACCCTAACCCTAACCCTAACCCTAACCCTAACCCTAACCCTAACCCTAACCCTAACCCTAACCCTAACCCTAACCCTAACCCTAACCCTAACCCTAACCCTAACCCTAACCCTAACCCTAACCCTAACCCTAACCCTAACCCTAACCCTAACCCTAACCCTAACCCTAACCCTAACCCTAACCCTAACCCTAACCCTAACCCTAACCCTAACCCTAACCCTAACCCTAACCCTAACCCTAACCCTAACCCTAACCCTAACCCTAACCCTAACCCTAACCCTAACCCTAACCCTAACCCTAACCCTAACCCTAACCCTAACCCTAACCCTAACCCTAACCCTAACCCTAACCCTAACCCTAACCCTAACCCTAACCCTAACCCTAACCCTAACCCTAACCCTAACCCTAACCCTAACCCTAACCCTAACCCTAACCCTAACCCTAACCCTAACCCTAACCCTAACCCTAACCCTAACCCTAACCCTAACCCTAACCCTAACCCTAACCCTAACCCTAACCCTAACCCTAACCCTAACCCTAACCCTAACCCTAACCCTAACCCTAACCCTAACCCTAACCCTAACCCTAACCCTAACCCTAACCCTAACCCTAACCCTAACCCTAACCCTAACCCTAACCCTAACCCTAACCCTAACCCTAACCCTAACCCTAACCCTAACCCTAACCCTAACCCTAACCCTAACCCTAACCCTAACCCTAACCCTAACCCTAACCCTAACCCTAACCCTAACCCTAACCCTAACCCTAACCCTAACCCTAACCCTAACCCTAACCCTAACCCTAACCCTAACCCTAACCCTAACCCTAACCCTAACCCTAACCCTAACCCTAACCCTAACCCTAACCCTAACCCTAACCCTAACCCTAACCCTAACCCTAACCCTAACCCTAACCCTAACCCTAACCCTAACCCTAACCCTAACCCTAACCCTAACCCTAACCCTAACCCTAACCCTAACCCTAACCCTAACCCTAACCCTAACCCTAACCCTAACCCTAACCCTAACCCTAACCCTAACCCTAACCCTAACCCTAACCCTAACCCTAACCCTAACCCTAACCCTAACCCTAACCCTAACCCTAACCCTAACCCTAACCCTAACCCTAACCCTAACCCTAACCCTAACCCTAACCCTAACCCTAACCCTAACCCTAACCCTAACCCTAACCCTAACCCTAACCCTAACCCTAACCCTAACCCTAACCCTAACCCTAACCCTAACCCTAACCCTAACCCTAACCCTAACCCTAACCCTAACCCTAACCCTAACCCTAACCCTAACCCTAACCCTAACCCTAACCCTAACCCTAACCCTAACCCTAACCCTAACCCTAACCCTAACCCTAACCCTAACCCTAACCCTAACCCTAACCCTAACCCTAACCCTAACCCTAACCCTAACCCTAACCCTAACCCTAACCCTAACCCTAACCCTAACCCTAACCCTAACCCTAACCCTAACCCTAACCCTAACCCTAACCCTAACCCTAACCCTAACCCTAACCCTAACCCTAACCCTAACCCTAACCCTAACCCTAACCCTAACCCTAACCCTAACCCTAACCCTAACCCTAACCCTAACCCTAACCCTAACCCTAACCCTAACCCTAACCCTAACCCTAACCCTAACCCTAACCCTAACCCTAACCCTAACCCTAACCCTAACCCTAACCCTAACCCTAACCCTAACCCTAACCCTAACCCTAACCCTAACCCTAACCCTAACCCTAACCCTAACCCTAACCCTAACCCTAACCCTAACCCTAACCCTAACCCTAACCCTAACCCTAACCCTAACCCTAACCCTAACCCTAACCCTAACCCTAACCCTAACCCTAACCCTAACCCTAACCCTAACCCTAACCCTAACCCTAACCCTAACCCTAACCCTAACCCTAACCCTAACCCTAACCCTAACCCTAACCCTAACCCTAACCCTAACCCTAACCCTAACCCTAACCCTAACCCTAACCCTAACCCTAACCCTAACCCTAACCCTAACCCTAACCCTAACCCTAACCCTAACCCTAACCCTAACCCTAACCCTAACCCTAACCCTAACCCTAACCCTAACCCTAACCCTAACCCTAACCCTAACCCTAACCCTAACCCTAACCCTAACCCTAACCCTAACCCTAACCCTAACCCTAACCCTAACCCTAACCCTAACCCTAACCCTAACCCTAACCCTAACCCTAACCCTAACCCTAACCCTAACCCTAACCCTAACCCTAACCCTAACCCTAACCCTAACCCTAACCCTAACCCTAACCCTAACCCTAACCCTAACCCTAACCCTAACCCTAACCCTAACCCTAACCCTAACCCTAACCCTAACCCTAACCCTAACCCTAACCCTAACCCTAACCCTAACCCTAACCCTAACCCTAACCCTAACCCTAACCCTAACCCTAACCCTAACCCTAACCCTAACCCTAACCCTAACCCTAACCCTAACCCTAACCCTAACCCTAACCCTAACCCTAACCCTAACCCTAACCCTAACCCTAACCCTAACCCTAACCCTAACCCTAACCCTAACCCTAACCCTAACCCTAACCCTAACCCTAACCCTAACCCTAACCCTAACCCTAACCCTAACCCTAACCCTAACCCTAACCCTAACCCTAACCCTAACCCTAACCCTAACCCTAACCCTAACCCTAACCCTAACCCTAACCCTAACCCTAACCCTAACCCTAACCCTAACCCTAACCCTAACCCTAACCCTAACCCTAACCCTAACCCTAACCCTAACCCTAACCCTAACCCTAACCCTAACCCTAACCCTAACCCTAACCCTAACCCTAACCCTAACCCTAACCCTAACCCTAACCCTAACCCTAACCCTAACCCTAACCCTAACCCTAACCCTAACCCTAACCCTAACCCTAACCCTAACCCTAACCCTAACCCTAACCCTAACCCTAACCCTAACCCTAACCCTAACCCTAACCCTAACCCTAACCCTAACCCTAACCCTAACCCTAACCCTAACCCTAACCCTAACCCTAACCCTAACCCTAACCCTAACCCTAACCCTAACCCTAACCCTAACCCTAACCCTAACCCTAACCCTAACCCTAACCCTAACCCTAACCCTAACCCTAACCCTAACCCTAACCCTAACCCTAACCCTAACCCTAACCCTAACCCTAACCCTAACCCTAACCCTAACCCTAACCCTAACCCTAACCCTAACCCTAACCCTAACCCTAACCCTAACCCTAACCCTAACCCTAACCCTAACCCTAACCCTAACCCTAACCCTAACCCTAACCCTAACCCTAACCCTAACCCTAACCCTAACCCTAACCCTAACCCTAACCCTAACCCTAACCCTAACCCTAACCCTAACCCTAACCCTAACCCTAACCCTAACCCTAACCCTAACCCTAACCCTAACCCTAACCCTAACCCTAACCCTAACCCTAACCCTAACCCTAACCCTAACCCTAACCCTAACCCTAACCCTAACCCTAACCCTAACCCTAACCCTAACCCTAACCCTAACCCTAACCCTAACCCTAACCCTAACCCTAACCCTAACCCTAACCCTAACCCTAACCCTAACCCTAACCCTAACCCTAACCCTAACCCTAACCCTAACCCTAACCCTAACCCTAACCCTAACCCTAACCCTAACCCTAACCCTAACCCTAACCCTAACCCTAACCCTAACCCTAACCCTAACCCTAACCCTAACCCTAACCCTAACCCTAACCCTAACCCTAACCCTAACCCTAACCCTAACCCTAACCCTAACCCTAACCCTAACCCTAACCCTAACCCTAACCCTAACCCTAACCCTAACCCTAACCCTAACCCTAACCCTAACCCTAACCCTAACCCTAACCCTAACCCTAACCCTAACCCTAACCCTAACCCTAACCCTAACCCTAACCCTAACCCTAACCCTAACCCTAACCCTAACCCTAACCCTAACCCTAACCCTAACCCTAACCCTAACCCTAACCCTAACCCTAACCCTAACCCTAACCCTAACCCTAACCCTAACCCTAACCCTAACCCTAACCCTAACCCTAACCCTAACCCTAACCCTAACCCTAACCCTAACCCTAACCCTAACCCTAACCCTAACCCTAACCCTAACCCTAACCCTAACCCTAACCCTAACCCTAACCCTAACCCTAACCCTAACCCTAACCCTAACCCTAACCCTAACCCTAACCCTAACCCTAACCCTAACCCTAACCCTAACCCTAACCCTAACCCTAACCCTAACCCTAACCCTAACCCTAACCCTAACCCTAACCCTAACCCTAACCCTAACCCTAACCCTAACCCTAACCCTAACCCTAACCCTAACCCTAACCCTAACCCTAACCCTAACCCTAACCCTAACCCTAACCCTAACCCTAACCCTAACCCTAACCCTAACCCTAACCCTAACCCTAACCCTAACCCTAACCCTAACCCTAACCCTAACCCTAACCCTAACCCTAACCCTAACCCTAACCCTAACCCTAACCCTAACCCTAACCCTAACCCTAACCCTAACCCTAACCCTAACCCTAACCCTAACCCTAACCCTAACCCTAACCCTAACCCTAACCCTAACCCTAACCCTAACCCTAACCCTAACCCTAACCCTAACCCTAACCCTAACCCTAACCCTAACCCTAACCCTAACCCTAACCCTAACCCTAACCCTAACCCTAACCCTAACCCTAACCCTAACCCTAACCCTAACCCTAACCCTAACCCTAACCCTAACCCTAACCCTAACCCTAACCCTAACCCTAACCCTAACCCTAACCCTAACCCTAACCCTAACCCTAACCCTAACCCTAACCCTAACCCTAACCCTAACCCTAACCCTAACCCTAACCCTAACCCTAACCCTAACCCTAACCCTAACCCTAACCCTAACCCTAACCCTAACCCTAACCCTAACCCTAACCCTAACCCTAACCCTAACCCTAACCCTAACCCTAACCCTAACCCTAACCCTAACCCTAACCCTAACCCTAACCCTAACCCTAACCCTAACCCTAACCCTAACCCTAACCCTAACCCTAACCCTAACCCTAACCCTAACCCTAACCCTAACCCTAACCCTAACCCTAACCCTAACCCTAACCCTAACCCTAACCCTAACCCTAACCCTAACCCTAACCCTAACCCTAACCCTAACCCTAACCCTAACCCTAACCCTAACCCTAACCCTAACCCTAACCCTAACCCTAACCCTAACCCTAACCCTAACCCTAACCCTAACCCTAACCCTAACCCTAACCCTAACCCTAACCCTAACCCTAACCCTAACCCTAACCCTAACCCTAACCCTAACCCTAACCCTAACCCTAACCCTAACCCTAACCCTAACCCTAACCCTAACCCTAACCCTAACCCTAACCCTAACCCTAACCCTAACCCTAACCCTAACCCTAACCCTAACCCTAACCCTAACCCTAACCCTAACCCTAACCCTAACCCTAACCCTAACCCTAACCCTAACCCTAACCCTAACCCTAACCCTAACCCTAACCCTAACCCTAACCCTAACCCTAACCCTAACCCTAACCCTAACCCTAACCCTAACCCTAACCCTAACCCTAACCCTAACCCTAACCCTAACCCTAACCCTAACCCTAACCCTAACCCTAACCCTAACCCTAACCCTAACCCTAACCCTAACCCTAACCCTAACCCTAACCCTAACCCTAACCCTAACCCTAACCCTAACCCTAACCCTAACCCTAACCCTAACCCTAACCCTAACCCTAACCCTAACCCTAACCCTAACCCTAACCCTAACCCTAACCCTAACCCTAACCCTAACCCTAACCCTAACCCTAACCCTAACCCTAACCCTAACCCTAACCCTAACCCTAACCCTAACCCTAACCCTAACCCTAACCCTAACCCTAACCCTAACCCTAACCCTAACCCTAACCCTAACCCTAACCCTAACCCTAACCCTAACCCTAACCCTAACCCTAACCCTAACCCTAACCCTAACCCTAACCCTAACCCTAACCCTAACCCTAACCCTAACCCTAACCCTAACCCTAACCCTAACCCTAACCCTAACCCTAACCCTAACCCTAACCCTAACCCTAACCCTAACCCTAACCCTAACCCTAACCCTAACCCTAACCCTAACCCTAACCCTAACCCTAACCCTAACCCTAACCCTAACCCTAACCCTAACCCTAACCCTAACCCTAACCCTAACCCTAACCCTAACCCTAACCCTAACCCTAACCCTAACCCTAACCCTAACCCTAACCCTAACCCTAACCCTAACCCTAACCCTAACCCTAACCCTAACCCTAACCCTAACCCTAACCCTAACCCCTAACCCTAACCCTAACCCTAACCCTAACCCTAACCCTAACCCTAACCCTAACCCTAACCCTAACCCTAACCCTAACCCTAACCCTAACCCTAACCCTAACCCTAACCCTAACCCTAACCCTAACCCTAACCCTAACCCTAACCCTAACCCTAACCCTAACCCTAACCCTAACCCTAACCCTAACCCTAACCCTAACCCTAACCCTAACCCTAACCCTAACCCTAACCCTAACCCTAACCCTAACCCTAACCCTAACCCTAACCCTAACCCTAACCCTAACCCTAACCCTAACCCTAACCCTAACCCTAACCCTAACCCTAACCCTAACCCTAACCCTAACCCTAACCCTAACCCTAACCCTAACCCTAACCCTAACCCTAACCCTAACCCTAACCCTAACCCTAACCCTAACCCTAACCCTAACCCTAACCCTAACCCTAACCCTAACCCTAACCCTAACCCTAACCCTAACCCTAACCCTAACCCTAACCCTAACCCTAACCCTAACCCTAACCCTAACCCTAACCCTAACCCTAACCCTAACCCTAACCCTAACCCTAACCCTAACCCTAACCCTAACCCTAACCCTAACCCTAACCCTAACCCTAACCCTAACCCTAACCCTAACCCTAACCCTAACCCTAACCCTAACCCTAACCCTAACCCTAACCCTAACCCTAACCCTAACCCTAACCCCTAACCCTAACCCTAACCCTAACCCTAACCCTAACCCTAACCCTAACCCTAACCCTAACCCTAACCCTAACCCTAACCCTAACCCTAACCCTAACCCTAACCCTAACCCTAACCCTAACCCTAACCCTAACCCTAACCCTAACCCTAACCCTAACCCTAACCCTAACCCTAACCCTAACCCTAACCCTAACCCTAACCCTAACCCTAACCCTAACCCTAACCCTAACCCTAACCCTAACCCTAACCCTAACCCTAACCCTAACCCTAACCCTAACCCTAACCCTAACCCTAACCCTAACCCTAACCCTAACCCTAACCCTAACCCTAACCCTAACCCTAACCCTAACCCTAACCCTAACCCTAACCCTAACCCTAACCCTAACCCTAACCCTAACCCTAACCCTAACCCTAACCCTAACCCTAACCCTAACCCTAACCCTAACCCTAACCCTAACCCTAACCCTAACCCTAACCCTAACCCTAACCCTAACCCTAACCCTAACCCTAACCCTAACCCTAACCCTAACCCTAACCCTAACCCTAACCCTAACCCTAACCCTAACCCTAACCCTAACCCTAACCCTAACCCTAACCCTAACCCTAACCCTAACCCTAACCCTAACCCTAACCCTAACCCTAACCCTAACCCTAACCCTAACCCTAACCCTAACCCTAACCCTAACCCTAACCCTAACCCTAACCCTAACCCTAACCCTAACCCTAACCCTAACCCTAACCCTAACCCTAACCCTAACCCTAACCCTAACCCTAACCCTAACCCTAACCCTAACCCTAACCCTAACCCTAACCCTAACCCTAACCCTAACCCTAACCCTAACCCTAACCCTAACCCTAACCCTAACCCTAACCCTAACCCTAACCCTAACCCTAACCCTAACCCTAACCCTAACCCTAACCCTAACCCTAACCCTAACCCTAACCCTAACCCTAACCCTAACCCTAACCCTAACCCTAACCCTAACCCTAACCCTAACCCTAACCCTAACCCTAACCCTAACCCTAACCCTAACCCTAACCCTAACCCTAACCCTAACCCTAACCCTAACCCTAACCCTAACCCTAACCCTAACCCTAACCCTAACCCTAACCCTAACCCTAACCCTAACCCTAACCCTAACCCTAACCCTAACCCTAACCCTAACCCTAACCCTAACCCTAACCCTAACCCTAACCCTAACCCTAACCCTAACCCTAACCCTAACCCTAACCCTAACCCTAACCCTAACCCTAACCCTAACCCTAACCCTAACCCTAACCCTAACCCTAACCCTAACCCTAACCCTAACCCTAACCCTAACCCTAACCCTAACCCTAACCCTAACCCTAACCCTAACCCTAACCCTAACCCTAACCCTAACCCTAACCCTAACCCTAACCCTAACCCTAACCCTAACCCTAACCCTAACCCTAACCCTAACCCTAACCCTAACCCTAACCCTAACCCTAACCCTAACCCTAACCCTAACCCTAACCCTAACCCTAACCCTAACCCTAACCCTAACCCTAACCCTAACCCTAACCCTAACCCTAACCCTAACCCTAACCCTAACCCTAACCCTAACCCTAACCCTAACCCTAACCCTAACCCTAACCCTAACCCTAACCCTAACCCTAACCCTAACCCTAACCCTAACCCTAACCCTAACCCTAACCCTAACCCTAACCCTAAACCCTAACCCTAACCCTAACCCTAACCCTAACCCTAACCCTAACCCTAACCCTAACCCTAACCCTAACCCTAACCCTAACCCTAACCCTAACCCTAACCCTAACCCTAACCCTAACCCTAACCCTAACCCTAACCCTAACCCTAACCCTAACCCTAACCCTAACCCTAACCCTAACCCTAACCCTAACCCTAACCCTAACCCTAACCCTAACCCTAACCCTAACCCTAACCCTAACCCTAACCCTAACCCTAACCCTAACCCTAACCCTAACCCTAACCCTAACCCTAACCCTAACCCTAACCCTAACCCTAACCCTAACCCTAACCCTAACCCTAACCCTAACCCTAACCCTAACCCTAACCCTAACCCTAACCCTAACCCTAACCCTAACCCTAACCCTAACCCTAACCCTAACCCTAACCCTAACCCTAACCCTAACCCTAACCCTAACCCTAACCCTAACCCTAACCCTAACCCTAACCCTAACCCTAACCCTAACCCTAACCCTAACCCTAACCTAACCCTAACCCTAACCCTAACCCTAACCCTAACCCTAACCCTAACCCTAACCCTAACCCTAACCCTAACCCTAACCCTAACCCTAACCCTAACCCTAACCCTAACCCTAACCCTAACCCTAACCCTAACCCTAACCCTAACCCTAACCCTAACCCTAACCCTAACCCTAACCCTAACCCTAACCCTAACCCTAACCCTAACCCTAACCCTAACCCTAACCCTAACCCTAACCCTAACCCTAACCCTAACCCTAACCCTAACCCTAACCCTAACCCTAACCCTAACCCTAACCCTAACCCTAACCCTAACCCTAACCCTAACCCTAACCCTAACCCTAACCCTAACCCTAACCCTAACCCTAACCCTAACCCTAACCCTAACCCTAACCCTAACCCTAACCCTAACCCTAACCCTAACCCTAACCCTAACCCTAACCCTAACCCTAACCCTAACCCTAACCCTAACCCTAACCCTAACCCTAACCCTAACCCTAACCCTAACCCTAACCCTAACCCTAACCCTAACCCTAACCCTAACCCTAACCCTAACCCTAACCCTAACCCTAACCCTAACCCTAACCCTAACCCTAACCCTAACCCTAACCCTAACCCTAACCCTAACCCTAACCCTAACCCTAACCCTAACCCTAACCCTAACCCTAACCCTAACCCTAACCCTAACCCTAACCCTAACCCTAACCCTAACCCTAACCCTAACCCTAACCCTAACCCTAACCCTAACCCTAACCCTAACCCTAACCCTAACCCTAACCCTAACCCTAACCCTAACCCTAACCCTAACCCTAACCCTAACCCTAACCCTAACCCTAACCCTAACCCTAACCCTAACCCTAACCCTAACCCTAACCCTAACCCTAACCCTAACCCTAACCCTAACCCTAACCCTAACCCTAACCCTAACCCTAACCCTAACCCTAACCCTAACCCTAACCCTAACCCTAACCCTAACCCTAACCCTAACCCTAACCCTAACCCTAACCCTAACCCTAACCCTAACCCTAACCCTAACCCTAACCCTAACCCTAACCCTAACCCTAACCCTAACCCTAACCCTAACCCTAACCCTAACCCTAACCCTAACCCTAACCCTAACCCTAACCCTAACCCTAACCCTAACCCTAACCCTAACCCTAACCCTAACCCTAACCCTAACCCTAACCCTAACCCTAACCCTAACCCTAACCCTAACCCTAACCCTAACCCTAACCCTAACCCTAACCCTAACCCTAACCCTAACCCTAACCCTAACCCTAACCCTAACCCTAACCCTAACCCTAACCCTAACCCTAACCCTAACCCTAACCCTAACCCTAACCCTAACCCTAACCCTAACCCTAACCCTAACCCTAACCCTAACCCTAACCCTAACCCTAACCCTAACCCTAACCCTAACCCTAACCCTAACCCTAACCCTAACCCTAACCCTAACCCTAACCCTAACCCTAACCCTAACCCTAACCCTAACCCTAACCCTAACCCTAACCCTAACCCTAACCCTAACCCTAAC
>NC_139392.1:20000-22500 GCF_054392235.1 Sus scrofa
ACCCTAACCCTAACCCTAACCCTAACCCTAACCCTAACCCTAACCCTAACCCTAACCCTAACCCTAACCCTAACCCTAACCCTAACCCTAACCCTAACCCTAACCCTAACCCTAACCCTAACCCTAACCCTAACCCTAACCCTAACCCTAACCCTAACCCTAACCCTAACCCTAACCCTAACCCTAACCCTAACCCTAACCCTAACCCTAACCCTAACCCTAACCCTAACCCTAACCCTAACCCTAACCCTAACCCTAACCCTAACCCTAACCCTAACCCTAACCCTAACCCTAACCCTAACCCTAACCCTAACCCTAACCCTAACCCTAACCCTAACCCTAACCCTAACCCTAACCCTAACCCTAACCCTAACCCTAACCCTAACCCTAACCCTAACCCTAACCCTAACCCTAACCCTAACCCTAACCCTAACCCTAACCCTAACCCTAACCCTAACCCTAACCCTAACCCTAACCCTAACCCTAACCCTAACCCTAACCCTAACCCTAACCCTAACCCTAACCCTAACCCTAACCCTAACCCTAACCCTAACCCTAACCCTAACCCTAACCCTAACCCTAACCCCTAACCCCTAACCCTAACCCTAACCCTAACCCTAACCCTAACCCTAACCCTAACCCTAACCCTAACCCTAACCCTAACCCTAACCCTAACCCTAACCCTAACCCTAACCCTAACCCTAACCCTAACCCTAACCCTAACCCTAACCCTAACCCTAACCCTAACCCTAACCCTAACCCTAACCCTAACCCTAACCCTAACCCTAACCCTAACCCTAACCCTAACCCTAACCCTAACCCTAACCCTAACCCTAACCCTAACCCTAACCCTAACCCTAACCCTAACCCTAACCCTAACCCTAACCCTAACCCTAACCCTAACCCTAACCCTAACCCTAACCCTAACCCTAACCCTAACCCTAACCCTAACCCTAACCCTAACCCTAACCCTAACCCTAACCCCTAACCCTAACCCTAACCCTAACCCTAACCCTAACCCTAACCCTAACCCTAACCCTAACCCTAACCCTAACCCTAACCCTAACCCTAACCCTAACCCTAACCCTAACCCTAACCCTAACCCTAACCCTAACCCTAAACCCTAACCCTAACCCTAACCCTAACCCTAACCCTAACCCTAACCCTAACCCTAACCCTAACCCTAACCCTAACCCTAACCCTAACCCTAACCCTAACCCTAACCCTAACCCTAACCCTAACCCTAACCCTAACCCTAACCCTAACCCTAACCCTAACCCTAACCCTAACCCTAACCCTAACCCTAACCCTAACCCTAACCCTAACCCTAACCCTAACCCTAACCCTAACCCTAACCCCTAACCCTAACCCTAACCCTAACCCTAACCCTAACCCTAACCCTAACCCTAACCCTAACCCTAACCCTAACCCTAACCCTAACCCTAACCCTAACCCTAACCCTAACCCTAACCCTAACCCTAACCCTAACCCTAACCCTAACCCTAACCCTAACCCTAACCCTAACCCTAACCCTAACCCTAACCCTAACCCTAACCCTAACCCTAACCCTAACCCTAACCCTAACCCTAACCCTAACCCTAACCCTAACCCTAACCCTAACCCTAACCCTAACCCTAACCCTAACCCTAACCCTAACCCTAACCCTAACCCTAACCCTAACCCTAACCCTAACCCTAACCCTAACCCTAACCCTAACCCTAACCCTAACCCTAACCCTAACCCTAACCCTAACCCTAACCCTAACCCTAACCCTAACCCTAACCCTAACCCTAACCCTAACCCTAACCCTAACCCTAACCCTAACCCTAACCCTAACCCTAACCCTAACCCTAACCCTAACCCTAACCCTAACCCTAACCCTAACCCTAACCCTAACCCTAACCCTAACCCTAACCCTAACCCTAACCCTAACCCTAACCCTAACCCTAACCCTAACCCTAACCCTAACCCTAACCCTAACCCTAACCCTAACCCTAACCCTAACCCTAACCCTAACCCTAACCCTAACCCTAACCCTAACCCTAACCCTAACCCTAACCCTAACCCTAACCCTAACCCTAACCCTAACCCTAACCCTAACCCTAACCCTAACCCTAACCCTAACCCTAACCCTAACCCTAACCCTAACCCTAACCCTAACCCTAACCCTAACCCTAACCCTAACCCTAACCCTAACCCTAACCCTAACCCTAACCCTAACCCTAACCCTAACCCTAACCCTAACCCTAACCCTAACCCTAACCCTAAACCCTAACCCTAACCCTAACCCTAACCCTAACCCTAACCCTAACCCTAACCCTAACCCTAACCCTAACCCTAACCCTAACCCTAACCCTAACCCTAACCCTAACCCTAACCCTAACCCTAACCCTAACCCTAACCCTAACCCTAACCCTAACCCTAACCCTAACCCTAACCCTAACCCTAACCCTAACCCTAACCCTAACCCTAACCCTAACCCTAACCCTAACCCTAACCC